>NC_056749.1:825309094-825344094 GCF_019279795.1 Protopterus annectens | reverse complement strand
TCAATATATAAAAACCTTAGGGGAATGGGTGCAGACTATCCATGTCAAAGCATTTAAAACTATCTTCCATCTCCTCCCAGACAGATATACATTGTATGCCCCTTGAATGACACTGTTAGTTTAAACAGTCATTGAAGTTAATAAGGATTTTTTCATATTGTAGCATCATTCTTGGTGATACTAGAGTACATGCCTCTGACACATATACAAAGTCTTTGTCATGTCTCTCTTCATATGGTCCAGGGAGATACATTGCATGTCATTTACACTCATAAGCAATATGACTGTGAATATGTGTACTGTGGTGCAGAGATTCGAGTGCCTGTGTGATGTGGTGAATTCTAGCACCTGATAATCAACTGAGATCCTTTGTAGAGTCATGAATGTGTTTAGCAAATGCATAAATGTAATTCCCATTGACCTGTAAGGTGTTTTGCTGTTTGCCCTATCTACCCATGATATCTGCACAATCACCTGCAGTCACAGACACACACACATATACATGCACACACACACACACACACACACACACACACACACACACACACACACACACACACACACACAAGCAAACACATAATACACATACAAACACACACATACACACACAAGCAAAACATATAATACACACACACACACACACACACACACACACACACACACACGGTCATGTATCAATACAGTTATAGTTATGATCCTATACATGCACTCAAGCATGTACACAGATGCACACAGCCTTGTATTGTTTCATTGCTGCAGCACTAAATGACCTGATACTGACATGGACAGCAAATGCTGAACTGTAAAATATTGCATTCAGTTTTCACTGTTTTGCTCTGCTCTAGCATTGTATGATAGCGCTCATCTTTGAAATGTTCTACTATGCCATATGGATCCCATTTTAAGACAGTGGCAGTGACATTATATACACATCAGCGCCATGGCATTTACATGAAGTGCTGTCAAACATGCAGCTGCACCTTGGTATTCCATAAGTTCCATACAGATGGAGCACTACAGTAGCAATATACCTGCTACCTCATAGACCCCATCCAAGTTGGTCTCTCTATTCTAGCATGGATAATGAAGGCGCAGCCTTAAACTATATAGACTTATGAATACACCAGCTTTTGACTGATGACAGATGGTACACAAACTACATTAGTCATATCTCATTAGACTAAACACTGGTGGTTCTTACCTTGCTAACTTACAGTATAGTGACGTATTATTCTCTTGTAGGCTACACACTGGTGGTACTTATGTTCTTACACTACAATATAGTGGCGTATTATACTGTTGTATGCTACACACTGGTGGTGCTTACATTCTTACCCTATAGTATAGTGACGTATTATACTATTGTAGGCACACTGTTGGTTCTTATCATGTTAGCCTACAGTATAGTGACATATTATCCTGTTGTAGGCTACAAACTGGTGGTTCTTACCATGTTAGCCTACAGTATAGTGATGTATTATCCTGTTGTAGGTAAACACAGGTGGTTCTTACCTTGTAAACCTACAGTATAGTGACATATTATTCTGTTGTAGGCTACACACTGGTGGATCTTCCTTGTTACCCTACTGTATAGTGACGTATTATTCAGTTGTCGGCCACACACTGGAGGTTCTTATCTTGTTAGCCTACAGTATAGTGACGTATTATTCTGTTTCAGGCTACACACCGGTGGTTCTTACCTTGTTAGCCTAAAGTATAGTGACGTATTATTCTGTTATAGACTACACACTGGTGGTTCTTACATTCTTACAATCTTACTCTAGAGTATACTGACATATTATTATGTTGTAAGCTACAGAATGGGGGTTCTTACATTCTTAATCTACAGTAAAGTGATGTATTATTCTCTTGTAAGCATCACACTGGTGTTTCTTACCTTGTAATATACAGTATAGTGACATATTATCCTGTTGTAGGCTACAAACTGGTGGTTCTTACCTTGGTAGCCTACAGTAGAGTGACAAATTATTCTATTGTAGGCCACTCACTGGTGGTTTGTACCTTGTTAGCTTACCGTATAGTGATATATTATTATGTTGTAGGCTACACACTGGCGGTTCTTACCTTGTTAGCCTACAACAGAATGACATACTATTCTGTTGTAGGCATCACACTGGCATTTGTTTACCTTGTTAGCTTACAGTATAGTGACATATTATCCTGTTGTAGGCTAAACAATGGTGGTTCTTACCTTATTAGCCTTCAGTATAGTGATGTATTATTCTGTTGTGTGCTACACACTAGTGGCTCTTACCTTGTTACCCTACAATATAGCGAAATATTATCTGCTGGCGGAAAACCCACTGGTGGTTCTTTTCCTTGTTAGCCTACAGTATAGTGAAGTATTATTCTGTTGTAGGCCACACACCAGTAGTTCTTACCTTGGAAGCCTATAGTATAGTGATGCATTATCCTGTTGCAGTTTAACCACTGCTGGATCTTACATTGTTAGCCAACAGTATAGTGACATATTATTCTGTTGTAGGCTACACACTGCTGGTTCTTACCTTGTTAGCCTACCGTATAGTGATGTATTATTCTGTTGTAGGCTACAAACTGGTGGTTCTTCCTTGTTACCCTGCAGTATAGTGACATATTATTTTGTTTCAGGCTACACACTGGTTGTTCTTACCTTGTTAGCCTACAGTATAGTGATGTATTATGCTGTTGTAGGCTACACACTTTTGGTTCTTACCTTGTTAGCCTACAACAGAGTGATGTATTATACTGTTGTAGGCTACACACTGGTAGTTCTTACCTTGTTAGCCTACAGTATAGTGACGTATTATTCTGTTTCAGGCTACACACTGGTGGTTCTTACCTTGTTAGCCTACAGTATAGTGATGTATTATTCTGCTGAAGACAACACACTGGTGGTTCTTACCATGTTAGCCTACAGTATAGTAATGTATTATTCTGTTGTAGGCTACACACTGGTAGTTCTTACCTTGTTAGCCTACAGTATAGTGATGTATTATACTGTTGTAGGCTACACACTGGTGGTTCTTACCTTGTTAGCCTACAGTATAGTGACATTTTATTCTGTTGTAGGCTACACACTGGTAGTTCTTACCTTGTTAGCCTACAGTATATTGACGTATTATACTGTTGTAGGCTACACACTGCTGGTTCTTACCTTGTTAGCCTACAGTATAGTGACATATTATTCTGTTGTAGTCTACACTCTGGTGGTTCTTACCTTGTTAGGATACAGTATAGTGATGTATTATTCTGTTGTAGGCTACAAACTTGTGTTCTTACCTTGTTACCCTACAGTATAGCGACATATTATCTGCTGAAGGCAAACACACTACTGGTTCTTACCTTGTTAGCCCACACTATAGTGACATGTTATTCTATTGAAGGCTATGCACTGGTGGTTATTACCATGTTAGCCTACAGTATAGTGACGTATTATCCTGTTGTAGGCTACACACTGGTGGTTCTTACCTTGTTAGCCTACAGTATAGTGGCATATTATCCTGTTTTAGGCTACTCACTGGTGGTTCTAATCTTGCTGGCCTACAGTACAGTTAGGTTTTATCTGTTGTATGCTACATACTGGTGGTTCTTACCTTGTTACCCTACAGTTTAGTGACATATTATCTGCTGGAGGCAAACATACTGGTGGTTCTTACCTTGTTAGCTTATAGTACAGTGATGTATTATTCTGTTGTAGGCTGCACACTAGTGGTTCCTACCATGTTAGCCTACAGTATAGTGACATATTATTCTGTTGTAGGCCACACAAAGGGGTTCTTACCTTGGTAGCCTATAGTATAGTGATGTAATATCCTGTTGCAGGCTACACACTGCTGGTTCTTACATTGCTAGCCAACAGTATAGTGATGTATTATTCTGTTGTAGGCTACACACTGGTGGTTCTTACCTTGTTAGCCTACAACAGAGTGACGTATTATTCTCTTGTAGGCTACACCCTGGTAGTTCTTCCCTTGTAAGCCTACAGTATATTGACGTATTATACTGTTGTAGGCTACACACTGGTGGTACTTACCTTGTTAGCCTGCAGTATAGTAAAGTATTATTCTGTTTTAGGCTACAAACTGCTAGTTCTTACCTTGTTAGCCTACAGTATATTGACACATTATTCTGTTGTAGGCTAGGCACTGGTGGTTCTTACCATTTTAGCCTACAGTATAGTGACATATTATCCTGTTGTAGGCTACACACTGGTGGTTCTTACCTTGTTAGCCTACAGTATAGTGATGTATTATTCTGTTGTAGGCTACACACTGGTGGTTCTTACCTTGTTAGCCTACAGTATAGTGACATATTATTCTGTTGTAGGCTACACACTGGTGGTTCTTACCTTGTTAGCCTACAGTATAGTGATGTATTATACTGTTGTAGGCTACACACTGGTGGTTCTTACCTTGTTAGCCTACAGTATAGTGACATATTATCTGCTGAAGGCAAACACACTGGTGGTTCTTACCTTGTTAGCCTACAGTATAGTGATGTATTATTCTGTTGTAGGCTACACACTGGTGGTTCTTACCATGTTAGCCTACAGTATAGTGACATATTATTCTGTTGTAGGCCACAAACCGGTGGTTCTTATCTTGGTAGCCTATAGTATAGTGATGTATTATCATGTTGCATGCTACACACTGCTGGTTCTTACATTGTTAGCCTATAGTATAGTGATGTATTATTCTGTTGTAGGCTACACACCAGTGGTTCTTACCTTGTTAGCCTACAGTATAGTGATGTATTATTCTGTTGTAGGCTACACACTGGTGGTTCTTACCTTGTTAGCCTACAGTATAGTGACATATTATTCTGTTGTAGACCACACACTGGTGGTACTTACCTTGTTAACCTACAGTATAGTGACATACTTTTCTGTTTTAGGCTACACATTGGTGGTTCTTACCTTGTTAGCCTACAGTATATTGACACATTATTTTGTTGTAGGCTACACACTGGTGGTTCTTACCATTTTAGCCTACAGTATAGTGACATATTATTCTGTTTCAGGCTATACACTGGTAGTCCTTACCTTGTTAGCCTACAGTATAGTGATGTATTGTTCTGTAGTAGGCTACACACTGGCAGTTCTTACCTTTTTAGTTTACAGTATAGTGACATGTTATTTTGTTTCAATCTACATATGGGTGGTTCTTACCTTGTTAGCCTACAGTATAGTGACATATTATTATGTTGCATGCTTCACACTGGTGGTTTTTACCTTGTTAGCCTACAATATAGTGACATATTATTCTGTTGTAAGCTACACACTGCTGGTTCTTACCTTGTTAGCCTACAGTATAGTGATGAATTATTCTGTTGTAGGCTACACACTGGTGTTTTTTACCATATTAGCCTACAGTATAGTGACGTATTATCCTGTTGTAGCCTACACACTGGTGGCTCTTACATTATTAGCCTACAGTATAGTGATGTATTATACTGTTGCAGGCTACACACTGGTGGTTCTTACCTTGTTACCCTACAGTATAGTGACATATTTTTCTGTTTCAGGTTGCCCACTTGTTGTTTTTACCTTGTTAGTCTACGGTATAGTGACATATTATTCTGTTGACGGCTTCACAATTATTTTGTTTCTGGCTACACACTGGTGGCTCTTACCATTTTAGCCTACAACAGAGTGACTTATTATTCTGTTGTAGGCTTCACACTGGTGGTTCTTTCCCTGTTAGCCTGCAGTATAGTGACATATTATACTGTTGTAGGCTACACACTGGTGTTTCTTACCTTGTTAGCCTACAGTATAGTGACGTATTATACTGTTGTAGGCTACACACTGGGTGGTTTTACCTTGTTAGCCTACAGTATAGTGATGTATTATACTGTTGTAGGTTACACAGTGGTGGTTCTTACTTTGTTAGCCTACAGGATAGTGACGTGTTATACTGTTGTATGCTACACACTGGTGGATCTTACCTTGTTAGCCTACAGTATAGTGCTTTTTTTTCTGTTGTAGGCTACACACTGGTGTTACTTACATTCTTACCCTACAGCATAGTGACATATTATTCTGTTTCAGCCTACCCATTTGTGGTTCTAACCTTGTTAGCATACAGTATAGTGACTTATTTTTCTGTTGATCGCACACATTGGTGGGTTTTACCTTGTTAGCCTACAGTATAGCGATGTATTATTCTTTTGTAGGCTAAACACTGCTGTTTCTTACCTTGTTAGCCTACAGTATAGTGATGTATTATTCTGTTGTAGGCTACACACTGGTGGTTCTTACCATGTTAGCCTACAGTATAATGACGTATTATCCTGTTATAGGCTACACACTGGAGGTTCTTACCTTGCTAGGTTACAGTATAGTGATGTATTATACTCTTGTAGGCTACACACTGGTTGTTTTTACCTTGTCAGCCTACAGAATAGTGACATATTTTTCTGTTGTAGGCTACACATTGGTGGTTCTTACCTTGTTAGCCTACAACCCAGTGACTTATTATTCTGTTGTAGGCCTCACACTTGTGATTCTTTCCCTGTTAGCCTACAGTATAGTGATGTGTTATACTGTTGCAAACTACACTGCGGTGGTTATTGCCTTGTTAGCCTACAGTTTAGTGATGTGCTGTACTGTTGTACACTACACACTGGTGGTTCCTAAATTGTTAGCCTACAGTATAGTGCCTTATTTTTATGTTGGAGGTTACACACTCGTGGTTTTTACCTTGTTCCACTACTACAGAGCTATGTATTATACTGTTGTAGGTTCACAGGTTCATAGGTTCATAGGTTGGTACTAGGCTAGTGGCCCTAGGGCCTATACAAGGCTAGCCATAACAATTCTCTGGCTATTTCTTCCCACACTATTTACATTCCTTGACCCCTGTCTAGCAGAGTGACTGACGTGATCCCCTGGGTGAATTTCCTTTTTCCCATCCAATCATCAAGGTTCCTTTTGAAGAGGGCCAAAGAGGCTCTCTGCTTGACTTGTATGCGCAGTCTATTCCAGAGTCTGGGGACTCTCTGGGTCAGGAACCTATCCCTCCAGCATGTTTTGTTTATTATGATGACAAGATTTAGATCCCTGGAGCATATGGCTTTGAGGGATTGGGATTTCTTTAAGTGTAGCATGTCCAACAGCTTTGGATTTGACATGGCCTTGTATGTTAAGCAGAGATCGCCTCGGAGTAGACGATATGTGACAGAGTATAGCTGGAGCTTTTTAAGGCGGTCAGCATAGGGCATCTGCTTTAGGCCTGTGATTCTTTTAATGAGGTATTTCTGCGACCTTTTCAGTTGTTGCAGATGTCTTGAGAGGTACATACCAAATGGGGCATTGTATTCTATAATGGGTCTAATGAGGAATGAGTATAGTGGGACAATGACCTCCTTTTTTCTGGATGAAAACCCCTTAGTGATGAGGTGTGTCACAAAGAAGGATTTCTTGACTGATGTGGCGATGTGGTTATTGAAGGTGAGACCACTGTCCACTTGTGTCCCTAAGTCTCTTATCATGCTTTCAGTGTTTAGTGTACTGCCACCTATGTGATAATTCATGGGTACATGTTTTTTCCAAAGGGGATAGGTATACATTTCTTGGCATTGAGCTTGAGCCCATGGCTCTGGCACCAAGCATCTGTTTCTGTAAGGCCCTTTTGTAGAGTATACACATCATTTGGGGATTCAGTAATGGCTCCCAGTTTGCAGTCATCTGCAAACTTTGTTAGCCAGAGTCCCTTAGTGTTGGCCTGTACTTCAGAGAAGTAGATGCCAAACAAGAGAGGTCCCAGGACTGAACACTGACGTACTCCACTTGTCACTTGTCTGGAGCTGGATTTGGAGTCAGCTACTTTTACAGCATCGGTTCTGTTAGTAAGCCAGTTGGCAACCCATCGAGTGATGTAGGGATTAATGCCCAGCTTAGTAAGTTTATCTATGATTTCAGAGTGGGGGATGGTGTCAAAGGCCTTGGTGAGGTCCAGATAGGCTGTGTGGACTGCCTTACCCTCATCCACAGCTCTGGAGACTGATTCAAAGAAGTCAATAATGTTCAGGAGACAAGATCGGCCCTTCACCAACCCAAACTGGGTGGGGTCCAGTGTTTTAAGGTTGCCAATGTCTTTGTTTATAAGTTCCATGATAATACGTTCCATGGCCTTGTGGATCAGGCTCGTCAGACTGATGGGGCGGTAGTTCCCGGGATCCAAGTTGGATCCCCCCTTGTGGAGTGGGATAACTGTAGCTGTGCACCACTCAGTGGGCACAAAGCCTAAGGTGAGGGTATGATTAAACATGACACTTAGGTGAGGTGCCAGTTAATTTTGTAGTTCATGTAGTACACAGCCCGGGATGTCATCTGGTCCCATGGATGCTGTATTCATAGCTTTGGAGAGTGCGTTTTTTACTTGTGTGGCCGTTATTACCAGAATTTGGCAATCTTCCAGTATTGAGATGGGCCATTAAGGGGGTGAGAGGAGGGTGAAGTTGGCACTGAATCGATCGGCCAGGATATTGGCAATATCCTTGGGATCAGTATATTTAATGCCATTCTGTTGTAGCTCAGACCAGATCTGAGCATTGCCATTTAGATTCTTGACATAGTTATAGAATGCCTTGTGGTTGTCCTTGGAATCTTTTTAGGATTTTATGAGGGATCTCAGCTTCTTACTGAGGCTGGTAAGTGAGTTTTTTGCATCCTGGGATTTTCCTCTTTTCTGCAACAGTTTTTTTTTTCCTTTTGTTGTAAAGTTTGTTTATGGCAGGGGACCACTAGATTGGCTTCCTTTTTTTGGAGGAGAGCATCTTGGTTCTATTTGGGATGACATGATTCATGCATGAGTGGATGTGCTTGTACAGTGCATTAGTGTAGGACTCAGCAGTCAAGCTTTCAGTTCCCGTCTGCATGGGTGTCATGAAGTTTGTAACTTCTGACTTGAGGAGCATGATGTTGGCCTTGGAGAAGTTTTTTATGGAGGTTTCCTTACTGGGGGGTAGGGGTGGGATGTGGATGTTAAGGGTGATTAGCTTATGGTCTGCCCTGACCAATGAGGGGGTGACCATAAGTGTGGAGCATTGATTTCCCATGTTGATAATGACCAGGTCTAAGATATTGGAGTCCCTGGTGGGACTATGGATTAGTTGATCCAGGGCATTGGAATTAATGAATTCCAAGAACCGTTAAGCATAGGAGTTGGTGCATGAGTAGTTTTCCCAGTTAATTGCAGGGTAGTTGAAATCACCCAGTATTAGGGTGTTTGGTTGTATATTAATATTTTCCAGTATGTTTAGAAAGGTGTGAGGATCTTGGGACATGGTGGGGGATCTGTAGCAAGCTACAATTTGGATTGCAGTCTTACCTAGTGTTAGTTGCACCTGGAGAATTTCAGATGCATTGTGTTGGGCAACTTACCTACTGGTGTGAATATCCTTGGTGAATATAGACACTCCTCCACCTTTAGTGTTTCGATCCTGGTTTGTTAGCCGAAAAGTGTGGTAAGAGTTGTAGCCTGGTATTGCAGAGGTGCTCTCTGTAACCTTGAACCAGGTCTCAGTTACTGCAGAGATATCAATGTTCTCCATTTTTAGGAGTGCCTCGAGAGAGTGCATTTTGAGGTTTAGACTTCTAGCATTGAGTAGCATTACCTTTAGATTTTACATGTTTGTACCTGTTACGGTGGTGGTTTTGTCCATTGAACTTTGCCTAAAAAAGGCACTATAAAGTTGGCAAGAGCCTTAGCCAGTAATCTGAATCCCAGGGGTGACAGGTGCAGACCATCTCTGGCAAAGCATCGTGGTTTGTCAATCATGTCATCCCAGGCAGACACTGGATCACCTTTGAATGAGACCAGAAGCTTAGCCAATTGTTGAAGTCAATCATTTTGTCCTTATATTGTGGTATCATTCTGGGCAAAGGCAGAATGCTACTCAGGGCTAGGGTCATGCCTACCTGGGTCACATGATCCAAGAGCTCTTCCATGTCTCTTTTCATGTAGTCCAGGGAGGTATGTCTCAAGTCATTCACTCCAACATGGACAATGACACTGTCATATTTGTACTTGTTGTGGAGTGACTTGAGTGCATGAGTTATGTGGCGGATCCTGGCACCTGACAGGCAGCTCACTGTAATATTCTCCTTGTTCAGCCTGGTGAGTGGGACATCAGTGTGCCTGACTATAGAGTCACCTATGACTAAAGGCTGCACACTGGTTGTTGTTACCTTGTTAGCCTACAGAATAGTGTATTATAATTCTGTTGTATGCTACACACAGGTTGTTTATACCCTGTTTGCCTACAGTATAGTGATGTATTATGTTGTTGAAGGCTACACACTGGTGGTTCTTACATTGTTAGCCTACAGTATAGTAACATATTATTCTGTTGTAGGCTCCACACAGGTGGCTCATACCTTGTCAGCCAACAGTATAGTGACATATTATTGTGTTGTAGGCTACACACTGGTGGTTCTTACCTTGTTAGCCTACAGTATAGTGACGTATTATTCTGTTGTAGGCTACACACTGGTGGTTCTTACCTTGTAAGCCTACAGTATATTGATGTATTATCGTGTTGTAGGCTACACACTGGTGGTTCTTACCTTTTTAGCCTTAAATATGGTGATGTATTATTCTGTTTCAGGCTACACACTACTGGTTCTTACCTTGTTAGCCTACAGTATAGTGACATATTATTCTGTTTCAGGCTACACACTGGTGGTTCTTATCTTTTTAGCATACAGTATAGTGACATATTATTTTGTTACAGACTAGACAATGGTTGGTCTTATCCTGTTAGCATGCAGTAGAGTGACATATTATTCTGGTTTATGCTACACACTGGTGTTTCTTACCTTGTTAGCCAACAGTATAGTAACATATTATTCTGTTGTAGGCTACACACTGGTGGTTCTTATCCTGTTAGCCTGCAGTAAAGTGACATATTCTGTTTCCAGCAAAACACTGTTGTTTCTTACCTTGTTAGCCTACAGTATAGTGACATATTATTCTGCTGTAAGCTACACACTGATGGTACTTACCTTGTTAGCCTACAGTATAGTGATGTATTATTCTGATGTAGGCTATACACTGGTAGTACTTACCTTATTAGCCTACAGTATAATGATGTATTATTCATTTTCAGGCTACACACTGATGGTACTTACCTTGTTAGCCTACAGTATAGTGACTTATTAATCTGTTGTAGGCTTCACATTGTTGGTTCCTACCTTGTTAGCCAATAGTATTGTGACATACTATTCTGTTTCGGACTACACACTGGTGGTAATTACCTTGTTAACCTACAGTATAGTGATGTATTATTCTGTTGTAGGCTACACACTTGTGGTTCTTACCTTGTTAGCCTACAGTACAGTGACGTATTATTCTATTGCAGGCTGCACACTGGTGGTTCTTACCCATTTAGCCTGCAGTATAGTGACGTATTATTCTGTTCTAGCCTACAGTATAGTGATGTGTACACTACACTCTGGTGGTTCTTACCTTGTTAGCCTATAGTATAGTGACATATTATTCTGTTTCAGGCTACACACTGGTGGTTCTTAACTTTTTAGCCTAGAGTATAGTGACATATTATTCTGTTGTAGGCTACACACTGCGGTTTCTTACCTTTTAAACCTACAGTATAGTGATGTATTTTTCTATTGTAGGCTACACACTGGTGGTTCTTGCCCTGTTAGCCTACAGTATAGTTATGTATTATCCTGTTGTAGTCTATACCCTGGTTGCCCTTACCTTGTTAGCCTACATTATAGTGACATATTATTCTGTTTTCGGCTACACACTGATGGTTCTTACCTTGTTAGCCTACAGTATAGTGATGTATTATACTGTTGGAGGCTACACACTGGTTGTTCTTATCTTGTTAGCTTGCACTATAGTGACATATTATTCTGTTGTCAGCTACACAATGGTGGTTCTTACCTTGTTAGCCTACAATATAACAACATACTATTCTGTTGACGGCTACACACTTGTTGTTCTGACCTTGTTAGCCTACAGAATAGTGACATATTATCATGTTGTAGGCTAATCACTGCTGGTTCTTAACTAGTTAGCCTACAGTATAGTGATGTATTATTCTGCTTCCAGCTACACACTGGTGCTTCTTACCTTTTTAGCCTACAGCATAGTGATGTATTATTCTATTGTAGGACCACATACTGGTGGTCCATACTTTGTTAACCTACAGTATGGTGATGTATTATTTGGTTGTAGGCTACACTCTGGTTGTTCTTATCTTGTTAGCTTACACTATAGCAAATTATTATTCTGTTGCTGGCTACACACTGGTGGTTTTTACCTTGTTAGCCTGCAGTATAGTTATGTATTATACTGCTGTAGGCTACACACTGGTTGTTCTTTTCTTGTTAGCTCATACTATAGTGACTTATTATTATGTTGTCGGCTACACAATGGTGGTTCTTACCTTGTTAGCCTACAGTATAGTGACTTATTATTCTGTTGCCAGCTACACAATGGTGGTTCTTACCTTCTTAGCCTACAATATAGTGACATATTATTCTGTTGTCGGCTACTCACTTGTGGTTCAGACTTTGTTAGTCTACAGTATAGTGATGTATTATCATGTCATAGGCTAATCACGTCTGGTCTGATGCAGGCAAAACACTGGCGGTTCTTACTTTGTTAGCCTACAGCATAGTGATGTATTATTCTGTTGTAGGCTACGCAGTGGTGGGTCTTACCTTGTTAGCCTAAAGTATAGAGACATATTATTCTGTTGTAGGCTACACACTGGTGGTTCTTACCTTGTTAGCCTCTACAGTATAATAGGTTCATAGGTTCATAGATTAGTACTAAGCTAACTGCCCTTGCGAGCCATTTTAAGCCTAGCCAATTATCCCCTGTGAGACTCAAACCCTGCACCTTGTGTTTGTAAGGCAAACACTTTAACCATTAGGCCACCCTCCCAACCCTCCATTAGGCCACCCTCCCAACCCTCCCAACAAATGACATATTATACTGTTGTAGGCTACACACTGGTGTTTCTTACCTTGTTAGCCTACAACAGAGTGATGTATTATACTGTTGTAGGCTACACACTGGGTGGTTTTACCTTGTTAGCCTACAGTATAGTGATGTGTTATACTGTTGTAGGCTACACAGTGGTGGTTCTTACCTTGTTAGCCTACAGTATAGTGATGTGTTATACTGTTGTACGCTACACACTGGTGGATCTTACCTTGTTAGCCTACAGTATTGTGCCTTATTTTTCTGTTCGAGGCTACACACTGTTTGTTCTTACCTTGTTCCCCTACAACAGAGTGATGTATTATACTGTTGTGGGCTACAAACAGGTTGTTTTTACCTTGTTAGCCTACAGTATAGTGACATATTATTCTGTTGTAGGCTACACACTGGTGGTTCTTACCTTGTTAGCCTACAGTATAGTGATGTATTATTCTGTTGTAGGCTACACACTGGTGGTTCTTACCTTGTTAGCCTACAGTATAGTGACATATTATCATGTTGTAGGCTACACACTGGTGGTTCTTAACTTGTTAGCCTACAGTATCGTGACAAATTATTCTGTTGTAGGCTATACGCAGGTGGTTCTTATCTTGTTAGCCTACAGTATTGCGACATATTATCCTGTAGGCTACACACTGCTGGTTCATACCTTGTTAGCCTACAGTATAGTGACATAGTATTCTTTTTCAGGCTACACACTGGTGGTTATTAATTTTTTAGCCTACAGTATAGTGACATATTATTTTGTTTCAGGCTAAGTACTGGTGGTTCTTATTCTGTTAGCCTGCTGTATAGTGTCGTATTATTCTGTTGTACGCTACACACTGGTGTTTCTTACCTTGTTAGCCAACAGTATATTGTCACATTATTCTGCTGCACACTACATCCTGGTGGTACTTACCATTTTAGCCTACAGTACTGTGGCATATTATTCTTTTTCAGGCTACATACTGGTGGTTCTTACCTTGTTAACCTACAGTATAATGATGTATTATTATGTTCTAGGCTAGACACTGGTGGATGTTATCCTGTTAGCCTGAAGTATACTGATGTATTATTCTGTTGTAGGCTACACACTGGTGGTTCTTACCTTGTTAGCCTACAGCATAGTGATGTGTTATACTGTTGTACACTACACACTGGTTTATCTTACCTTTTTAGCCTACAGTATAGTGACATATTATTCTGGTGCAGACTACACACTGGTGGTTCTTATCTTGTTAGCCTACAGTATAGTGATGTATTATTCTGTTGTAGGCTACACACTGGTGGTTCTTACCTTGTTAGCTTACAGTATAGTGATGTATTATCCTGTTACAGGCTTCACACTGGTGGTTCTTTCCTTCTTAGCCTACAGTATAGTGACATATTATTCTGTTGTAGGCTACACACTGGTGGTTCTTACCTTGTTAGCCTACAGTATAGTGACATATTATTCTGTTTCAGGCTACACACTGGTGGTTCTTACCTTTTTAGCCTACAGTATAGTGACATATTATTCTGTTGTAGGCTACACACTGATGGTTCTTACCTTGTTAGTCTACAGTATAGTGACATATTATTCTATTTCATACTACTAACATCTGTTGGGAAAACTTTCCTTCAGACTGAAATGTCTCCTCAGTGGCAGGTAGAACAACCATCCAAAGGTCAACATATGCCTGCAATGCCTTTCAGGGCTAGGAAAGGTTGAAATGACAGAAAACAAGCACATTCCGATACAATATAGTGCTTTCTAAAATATTTTACACTGGTAGCAACGCTCTGTGTTAACTGAAGGAGTATATGGTACTTGTACAGGTGGTCATACATGATTAATTGGGAAAGCAAAAGGAAATAATATGGCAACTGTTGGCAGAAGGGAGGAGACAGTCTGTGTGTTTGTATCTTTTTGTAACTATATAAGCAATCTTCTCTTGACACACATTTATGATTGCTATTGCTTGCTGCACTCCCGTTTGATTTAATACTGTATGTCTGCTGAGTGAGTATGTCTTTTGGGGGGGGGGGTGACACCATAGGTCAGCCAGGGGTCAGCCATCCAGGTATTTAAGACATCTTCTAGTACAGGTCTGCCAACATGCAGGCATTAGTTTCTTAACAAAATTTCTGAATAAGAGCATTCTCAAAAAGAGTAAACCTCAGATTGGCTATTTGTTTATTATAATTTATGTAAAAATGTGCTTATTTTTATATTTATAAACCCTTCATTGCCAAATGGAGAAATAGCAGAACTGAAAGATTTGCATTAAGAGAATAGATTAAAAGAGTGCATTAGCGTCTTCCCATCACTTAAGTATTTAATTTCTCTAGTGGACAAAATATGCCCCAGTGCAGATAAAACTGTAAGCTGGTTCAGTTATCTTGTCTTTTTTATTAAAATGAATTATGGAACTATTTTTTTAACATAAAAATATGATTTTGTATGAAATTTCAAATGTCTGACTTGTGTTTTATCAGATTTTGCCCATGGAGATTATGTATAACAGACCAGACTATAATGATGGATGCATTGTCAGGTGATGTGCATAAGAGCTGTTAGTACAAGTGAAAGTATATATGGGAGCTTAAGAACTTTCTGAATTATTCATTGCACCCTACTGATAAGTATTACAAAATGTCCACTTTGTAAAATAAACTGACTGCTGTCCTTCCCATAATTCTGCTAGCAGACTGCTAGCTCAGCAAAAACAAGATGCTGTGAAAATAAGGCATGCAAAAGGCATCAACTTACAGCTGCCATGCAAAATGTGGACCATATAAAATTTAGATTAATACTGGTGATCATACACTTCATGTATTTATTCATTTATTTATGCATGTATTTTGTATGTATATATGTATTTATTTAATGTGTTCTACTTTAATATAAACATGTTCTACTTCTTTTAAAAGTGTATTTTATTTATTTATATACTTGATATTTGTTAGCCAAGAGAGTAGATTGATTCCAAGTGACACATTATAGCTGAATTGATTCCAAATGACACATTATAGCTCTGTCCACTGCCAAAAGCAACTTCAGGTCAGTAATGACCAGATGTAAGCAATTCCTGAATTCCCCAGTGTTAACAGTAAAAGAATGTATATGCAGTTACATTAACATGGTGGCTGTAGAGATAGCAGGTCTGAAGGGGTGATGGAGTAGAATGCTATAACATGCAAACTATCGAAAACGTGCTTCAGTATTAGTAATCTCTCTTCACAGCATTCTGTATTCTCAGTATCACAGTGATTATGACTCACTGTATAATAACATTCGAGTATTCGCAGTATAGTTTGTTTAAATAATTTTTATTTAAACAGTTTTAATATAATATGGAATTATATTCAATTAACGCATATAGCATATTGTAATTAACACTATTACATAAGTCAAAGCATATATTTAGGGAACATACACAAATACAATATCACCCACATTTACTCTAACATAAAATAGCATGTTTAACATTCATTATATCATTATGATCACCATAAAAATATGAGAGCACCTTCCAGCAGTTCAAGAATTTCTTGTGTTTTGGGTTCAGTTGAATGAATGTTCCATTTCATCTTAACAATTATATGAAATTGTCAGTTAAGATCCCATACTTTTCTTCAAACTTTGTCTTAAATTCTTTTACTAACACAGCTTTTGTAACAAAAGAGAGGCCTAGTCTTACACATGTTCCTTCCTTGGAACAAATGACTCTAATTTAACTTCCTGTTAGTCCATAGTATTTGCAGGAACATGTGCTTTACTCTCACAATATTTCTTTTCTCACTGCACTGCTTTGTTTCCACCTGTTTTGTACATGACCAATGAGTTTTGTGTCCTGCAAATATTGTGGCTTTCCAACATCTACAAATGGAGTATTGTCTATGAGATAGTCAATGGTATGCATATGGACAGTTTTGAGCCATATACAAGATATTATCTAAAGAAGAGCGGTGGCATAAAGGGAGATGTGGGCAGTGTAAAGAAATAGAAGGGTGGGGCAATATACAAAGAGTTACTGCAAAAGAAAATCAAAGAGACAGTCAGCCAGGAAAAATAGGAAGGGATTATAGTTAAATAATAGGTGCATAAGGTGATGTCAGGGAGATGTCTCATCTTAATGACATGGGCACAGGACATGTCTCATCTTAATGACATGGGCACAGGAGATGTCTCATCTTAATGACATGGGCACAGGACATGTCTCATGTTAATGACATGGGCACAGGACATGTCTCATCTTAATGACATGGGCACAGGAGATGTCTCATCTTAATGACATGGGCACACGTATGTTCCCAGCAAATGAGTGTGCTTAACTTCTAGTACCTCAGCCCAAGGAAGCTGTAAGTCTCTTCTCCTTTGGCCCATGTGGCTGTTATTAACTTCAAGTTTATACCACTTGTGAATTCCTACCCCTTCCCAATGGCCCCCATTCTTCCTAGACATTGTAGTCATAACTAGGGAACTTCTCCATATAATTTGGTAATCCTTCTCCTCAAGAAATTATCAACTAGAGTACTCAGGCCTCTTTTCCCAGTTCCATAAACATTTCTCCAAAGATGTCCTGCTATTTGCCTCATTGAATATAATTTCCTTACATTCCTTTATGCCTTCTTTGTTCAACCTGTTCCATTAGCCATATCATAAGCTAATTATTTATTTTATTTTATTTTATTTTATTTTACATTTGTTGACCGGGCTAGTCTATCTGGATATATGTCCATTTTCAGTAGAGGCCCGGGGAGAAAAGTTCCAGTAATTATTACAAGGTTTATGAAGGCGTTACAATAGAAGTTATAACAAATATAATGCTAACAGCAAACCAAATAGTATTTTTTTTTCTTTTAGGAAATTGCAAATTACAATCTTAAAACCAAAGAATACATAAACTACAACCTACGTGATGTGCATATCACAATAATCATTACAATACAAAGAATCTAAACATAAATTTTATAAGAAGAATGCTAAAGTGTAATGAGAGGTAAAGAAAAGCTAAAGGGGTGTAGGGAGAAAAAATAGGGAAGAAGAAAAGTAAAGAAAAGAAAGCAGAGTGAGTCTCGTTAGTACAAGGACATCGCCGTTTTTATTCAGGTACCGTTTAGAAGCGTTTAAAAAGTGGGAGAGAAGTCTGGGATGAGATATCCGAGGGTTGTTTATTCCATATTTTCCAACAAAGTTGGAGAACTAATGCTTGAATCTATTTGTGTTCCATTTCCCATTCCTAACTTTAAAGAGTGCTGTAGGTCTATTTTTGCAATCATCATACCCTGTTTATCTCTAATATAATCTTCAACTAAGTATTGCAAGTCCTAATGCCAGGACAGTCATAAATAATTGAAGCATATTTCATAAAGTGTAGGAGAAAGGACATTATTTTGCATTAATTGTATTTATTCTGACAGCTGTTAATTTTAGCTCATATCCTCCCCTTGAATAATAAATCTTGAATTAGTCTGTTTAATACCATTGTGTTTCTGGATATTGTTGTATCATATATATGCATTCCTCCAGTTCCTAGGTCTGCTTCCCTGCTTTTCCACATGTGTCCTTACCCTTCCCACCTCCTATTGTAACTAAGATTGACTTTTTCTCATTATAGTTCAGAACAGATATTTTAGAAAAAAGCTTTGTATATATCCAACATTCTTGAGAGCATAGTATTAACTTTCTCTGCATTAACATCAGACCATTATAATTTAGGCTGCAGCAAGTTCACCCTGATTCTTCATCCATACCTTTCAGTATAACTTCTCCAATTTAATTGCTATTTCTTCTGCCACTAAATGGAACAGACTTGGAAAAAGTGGTCATCCTTGCCTGCTATGTCTGCATATGTTAGCTTTGTTTTGGGTACCTGTGTACATCAAAACACAGATTCTAATACAAGATTCTAACTAACTGAATCAATGAATTCCCTGTCTTACCAGTGTGGAAGATATCTGTAAGAACGTCCTAATCTGCAGACTTGAGTGCCTTCTGGATATTATGTGACATTACTCCAGCAGTTATAGTATTTACTTGAAAGGCTTGTTTGAAGTCTGGCAGTGAGCTTGTCTTCTTAGTACAAATCCACTGTCATACCTGCATGAGCGCAGTTATCACCTTATCCTGTATTTTAGCAAGCATGTTGTCAAAATGTTCAGAATTTGATTTTAATAATGAGATGCATCTCCGTTTACTTTGGTTAGCTTTATATCTTTTGCTTTTGGGGAATGCAACAATTCTAGCAATGAAAGAACTGGGATGCTTCCTCTGGTAAGATTATGCAGCTTTTTCAAACCTTTTACAAACTAGCTTCCTCCCCATTTATAAAACTCTGTTGGGAGGGCATCTAGGTGTGATGCTTTACCACCTGTAGATTACTAATGGCGTTGCAGATTGAAATTGGGTTGTTTAGTTCTTATCTTTATAAATGGATAAAAATGAATCCTTGGGGACCATTATAAGCTAGTTTATTACAAGCTTCAGACCTATTCTTGTATATTATTCTCTGTAATAATCTTGAATGACCTATTTGTTTTGGTGTTTGATTCTTTTGGTGGTACAGATTTTATTCTATTGCTTGTCTATTATCTCACCTGTATGCTCTTCCATGCTCTTTTTTGAAGACCCAAGCAATATACTTTGCATTTTTTTCTCCTTATAAATACCAAATAACCAGCTGCTGAAATATTATGTCTCATTTTGTGACATGGATAGTATTTCCAAATGACATTTTATAGTATCTAGTTATTTTATCTTTTCCTTAGACATTCTTCTCATTACTATTTGCCTCTATAGGTCTAAAAATTATTTTCTTTAAGTGCAATTACTTAGTATTGTGTTTTTTCTACTCCTACATTCTGCTTCCATGATGTGAACTTAAAATGCCACTTAAACCATATCGTAACAAAGCGGCATTAAGTCTTCCTTTTTACCTTCATTATCTTGAAAAGTATGACGGATGATCTGCCTGCTGTTCATCTCTGGCAGCTTCCATTTGTCAGCTGCCCACCCTTATTCACTTAGTCAACCTGAATCTAATGTCATGAATGAATTGTCTGAAAAATATTTGTAATATTAATAATAATTATCTTTTACTTGCCTGATATACTTCTATTTAACTAAATCCATCTTGCTACCCTAGTAAGGGATGGTTTAATAAAGATGTTTCTTGCTTAAAAAAAGGCAAGAACTGAATAATTTATGTATTATTGCTTAGCTTATATGATATGTAGCAATATATGTGAAGTATAATGTTTGTTATGTTAATATAGTTTGATTGCTTTTATAGGAATGCAAATTTCCCTATGTCAAAAGTGATAATTCAATAAAGGTGTTTGAAAAAAATCCATCCTGCTGCCATGAACCTCATAATTTCTAAAAGAAATCATATCCTAACTGCTACTAAGGTAGCTGTCTCTGTGAATCCATCCATTCCTTCTATAAATAGTTTCCAAGTGTTCCTATGATCATGATTTTCTCTTTAACCATAGCAGTCTATTTAGGTTTTCTTCCACTGTCACATGTAAATCCCTACCCAACACTTGCATGAAGTCTGAGGAGTGTTATCCTTTAATACTTTACAAAATCTGTAAAGAAGCACGGGTTATCCTCATTCACTGCTTAAATATTCCCGTCACAACTTCCTTATCAACAAGTCATCCCCTACATATTATCCACATTCCTTATCAACTTGTACAAATTTCTGTAAATGGACCTGCTGACATGTGACAAATATAGTTCACCTTCTTGAGTCTTCTCCTGGTTTATGCTTTGTGATAATTTCCTGACCCCTGACCTGTTTCACTTTCAACTTTGTTTGTTATAGAATAATTACATACCCTTTCTCCCTTTTTTTTGCTGGTAGAGTCTTTTCTTTTTAATTCAATGATAAGACCTTGATTCGTTGTATTTGAAGTGTATCCTTATTGTTCGTTCTCCATTCTCTGACCTGCAAAAGGCTGTTGATTTCCTGTTTTGTTATGCTTTCACCTACACACAGAATATCCCTTTGCTGTTCTTTGCCCAGCCTTTAGATTACAGCAAGTGTCCTTGGGCTGCTGATTTGCTGACTACACCCCCAGAAATGGAATGCATAGACTGAGTAAATGAGTACCTGCCTCACAGGGACTTATAGTCCTTATCCCTGCAGGTGTCCATCTCCATAAAGAAAAACCTGTTGTGTATATGTGAAGTTAAACAGTGAGGGTCATTTGTCAATACATGAGCTATTTGTGTCATACAGAAACAATTCCAGTAAAATATCTTTAACTCATAAACTAAGGGAAAACATTGCAACCTTGTCCTTGGAACAGTAGATAGTCTGTATTCATGACTAGCTAAGGGGTCATCATTTTGTCAATATCATCTTCATTTCATAATAAAACATGTATGAAAATACCTCCCGTTTTAGATTTAAGAACTGAAAATTACTATTTTAATGTAGAGTTCAAGCAGAAAATATTGAATTTTCAGTAAACAGATGTTTGATTTTAAATGTCTTAGAGTCAGTATATAAAGTAGCACAATTCTCTGAGCATTGCTATGGCTGCAGCTTCCACCTTCATGCATGAGTTCACTCTCTTGAGGTTTTCTGAAGATCTACACATATGCATCCATGCATAACTCATTTTTCATATCTGGTGCATATTAGTCGCCTCCAGCATCGGGCACTTTGGAAGCAGTCAGGCAAGCCCATGGCAGCATCCAAGTGTATGAAAAGTGTTCAAGAAGAGTGACCAGTAAAAAAACGAGAAATAAAGATAGATGTTATAAATGTATATGAAACAGAAAAAAAAAACATTACAGCAATAGTCTAAAGCCAAGTAATTTCATGTAAATTATTCTGAATTATGCACAAATACAATTAAACACAAACTTTGATTCAGTTAACTTTAAAATTAGAATATCTACCATATTAGCTCAAATCTGAGTTATAGAGAAATCTGAAGAAACTAATATAGACATGCATCTAGGAATGAGCAATTCACTTATCTGAGTGTGTCCAAGTTCCACATCCCTAATTAAAATGTGGGGGGAATGTTCACTACTGATAGGACATTAAAAGAAAATGATAACACTTTAATAAAGCATCAAGCCTATTCAACTCCATCACAGTAGAACATGAACCTTAGGAGTATCAAATAAAATTCATGCATTGCATGCATCCCTCTCTTTTTACCCCTCAGACATAGCAGTCCTAACCAAAACCTGGCTCCAACCCTCAATTAATAACAATGGGACTCTACACCAAGGCTACAACATCCCTACATTAGACAGATTAAATAAACAAGGAGGGGGTATAGCAGTACCGTACAAAAGCACCCTAAAACTCTCATACCTGGACTTACACCCATCAAAACTAAATAATGCTGAGATGCTATTTTCTAGACTAGAATTAAACCCCAGCAAATTCATGATTATCATAAAAATGTACATTCCTCCTGGCAATGACCCACCTTAATTGAAGACTTCCTCCACTGGTCATCCACAGCCTTTTGACCAGAAACCATTTTTATGGGTGACTTCAACTTAGACTGGCTAACCTGCACCTCAGAAAATCCCACACACTTCATAAACTTACATGGATTCTCACAGTTAACAAAAATCCCAACTCAGGTACATAAAAAAAAAAAAAAAAACAATAGATACTCAATATTGGATTGGACCTTAGCCAATAAATATCACTTGTTAGTCAGTCAGGTTGTCTCCCACATAGCTTAAGAGACCATTTAACCACCTACCTCTTGTGACAAAATCTACATTACCCCAAAAGCACTATATTTAGCACACACATATCAGAAAACCTTCTCTTCCCAAACCTTCATATGAGCTTTATATCAATGTGACTGGACCCCCCTCCCCCCATCCTCACTCCCATTAGACACTGCAGCATCCTATGTCAATGATACTTTCTTGGGCATACTAAACAGCCAAAACCCACCTAGAACTATAAGAACAGAGGTAAACTATGCCCCATAGCTAACCAAAGAAACAAAACTCCTTCTCAAAACCAGAGACAAAGTTTGGTCACAAAATCAGTCCTGGCAACACTAACTATTACTGGAAACTAAGAAATAAATAAAAAAAAAAGACAGGTAGAAATGACAACAAAAATACTATGTAACCCAAGAAAAATGCCAAAACAACTCCAAAAAATTCTGGGTAACTATAAATCAGCTCTTGCAGCCAGGAAAATCTATAACCCCAACTTCCTCAACCACAAATACACTGGATAGTATAGCCACTCAGTTCAATACTTACTTCACCAATTCCATTCTAAACTTAACCAAACAAATAGCACTATGCCGCTAAAAATCCCTGCTGAACCCAATCAAATATCCAATATTTTTTTCTTTTAAGCCCATTCAAACTAGTACTACAAAAAGAATGCTCCACAAATTTAAAAATGCTAACCACCCACTGACAATCTTAAGTCAGCTGAAGATATAGCCTATCCAATCATTATATTGATCAATCGCTCCATAACTGACATCAAGTTCCCAAAATCTGGAAAACTTCCTACATAACACCCTACACAAAGAGGGAACCTGTGTAGACCTTTCTAACTACAGACTGATCACAATTCTGTCACCCTTATCCAAAATCTTAGAAAAATGCATTTACTGCCAAGTCATGAATCACCTACTCTCTAATAATTTTATAACACCCAACATGGCTTTTGACCTAACCACATCACCACAAAAGCTCTATTAAGCTTTAGAGACACCATCAGCCATCTCAGAATTAATGGACAACTACTCTCCTCAATATTTCTAGACATGTCCAAAGCCTTTGATACAGTCACCCACAAAAAACTTCTTCATGAACTCCAGTCCCTTAAACTAAGCCATTCTGCTCTTCAGTGGTTTCATGACTGCCGATAGGACCGTCATCAAGCCGTAAAATGGAAAAATGAATTCTCCGCTACACTACTGGTCACATTAGGTGTACCTCAGGGCTCAATTTTATGTCCAATCCTATTCAATATCTTTACTAACAAGCTCCACTCTGCTACAAACCTGGCCACAATCATATAATATGCTGATGACACCACACTCATGTGTGCAGCCCCCTCCCCTCTGTAAACTTCAAGAAAAAAAAGCAGGCTTTTTCTGTGGTAGAATCCTGGCTTGCTAATTCTCACTTAATCCTGAATCCCAGTAAGACAAAACTAATAATCTTCTCAAATAATAAGCTCTCTGACCACCACTCACCCTTCCAAATCTATTCAGCTAATAACACCAAGACGGAACCAGTATCACACAGCAAATTACTCGGCATCACAATTGATAACAACATGAATTTCAATAAGCATCTGTCAACTGTTATAAAGAAAGTACACATAAAACTAAGCTGTCTATACAGATCTAAACCATATCTCAGTAACTTCACAAGACAATCTATTTCCAGGACACATTTACTGTCTCCCCTCCTCTATGCCTCTACCATCTTCACAAACCTGAAGAAAAATGATCTAGCTAAACTAAACACTTGCTATAGCAAGGTTGCTAGATTTGCTAATAACTCTCCATACAGATGACATCATAATGCCTTACAACAACTAAACTGGTTGGAATTACCTAACCTCCTTACATTCAACCAACTTATAATAGCTCAAAACATACTATATCAACCTGAAAAATACCCAGCTCTTCAAGACCTCATAACATGTTCCGTGCTACAACCTGCATATTCATGGCAATAATAATGAATCCCAGAAGTAGGATGGATGCATTCATTATGGCTGTAACCACTCCCTTGCTCCAAACAACCTGATTATATATAAATTAATGAATGTCTTTAATGCTTTTCATTATACTCAACTAGGATCACTTGTTTGTGTGTTCCAGTAAAGGATACTCTACTTTTTAACTCAACTGTGGACTACCTACTATTTTATTATTTTGTAGTAAGTACTTTAAAGTTCAAATTTTATTAGTGAACCAGGTGCATAGCATATTTCAAGGAGTGAAATTCACACCCTCCACACTGAAAGTTTCTGCTTGGTCTGTTTTTGACCCAGTATTTGTTGCATACTGGGTTTTCTGAGACTTTTTGGGATACCACAGATTTTTCTTTTTGTAGATGTAGTGACCACAGATTATGAACCAATGACAAAGTCTTAGTAAACTTGTGTGTAGATGTAGTGACCACAGGCTCTAAAATGAGAGGAAGTAAAAATAAACTCTACTATGCTGTAAAATTATATTGAGGTAGTAGAGTTAGCACTTATTATATAAAAAAGAGATGGTGGAGGGACTACAATAAGTCATAGCAAGAGAATACAGGGGAAATGTGAGAGCAGTGTGATGGTAAAAAAGTGTCTGCATGTCAGCTCAATGTAGTTGCAGTAGGAAGTATACTGATAGAGAACCACAGTAATGCCACGTGAATATACAGCCGTACTGAAAAATTATCAGAACATGGCACTACACTGACAGGCACAATATAACAATATCACTTAGAATAACTAATGGGATTAACCAGTACCTCAAAACATTATTGCATTTATCTATGAAGATATATGTATGTATATATATATATATATATATATATATATATATATATATATATATATATATATATATATATATATATATAGCTATAGCTAGATATACAGTCTATATATATATATATATATATATATATATATATATATATATATGCAGGTTATCTGATCTGAGTGAAATTATTACACATATGACACATTACCAAAGTCTACTGGTCAAGCAAAAGGAAACAGTGGCCAACTTAGTAAGGGGTCTTACTGTTTCACAGAGTATGTATTTAACTGATTAAAGTTAATATGTGACAAGGTTCTTCATGATAATTATGTTTACATGAATAAATGACAAAGTCTCAGTAAACTTGTATGTAGATGTAGTAACCAGAGGCTATGAAACAATGACAGAGTCTCAGTAAACTTATATGTAGATGTAGTGACAGCAGGTTATGAAACAATGACAACGTCTCAATAAACTTGTATGTAGATGTAGTGACCAGAGGCTATGAAACAATGACAAAGTCTCAGTAAACTTGTATGTAGATGTAGTGATCGCAGGTTATGAAACAATGACAAAGTCTCCTTAAACTTGTATGAGATGTAGTGACCGCAGGTTATAAAACAATGACAAAGTCTCAGTAAACTTGTATGTAGATGTAGTGACCACAGGTTATGAAACAATGACAAAGTCTCAGTAAACTTGTATGTAGATGTAGTGACCAGAGGCTATGAGACAATGACAAAGTCTTAGTAAACTTGTATGTAGATGTAGTGACCACAGGCTCTGCTCTATAAAGAAAAATTTACCAGGATATCAGAAAACAGACTTTGAAAACAGTGATGGATATACTTTTCAGGAGTACAGGGAAGTCTCCTGTAAAAAAAGAGTACACTTTTAAAGGCTACACAAGAACTCTGCTCTAAAGACTATACTCTTGTAGAAAGCAAAGGGTTAAATTTAATAATGTTGTAGTCTGACAGTCTTAGAGAATGGGCAACTACCTCATCAAAGAAGTGTACTTAAACTTTGCCTGCATTTCAGTATACACAAATACAAACCTAACTTCCAACCCCTTCATGTACACACATATACAAACCTAACTTCCAACCCCTTCATGTACACAGAGATACAAACCTAACTTCCAACCCCTTCATGTACACACAGATACAAACCTAACTTCCAACCCCTTCATGTACACACAGATACAAACCTAACTTCCAACCCCTTCATGTACACACAGATACAAATCTAACTTCCAACCCTTTCATGTACACACAGATACAAACCTAACTTCCAACCCCTTCATGTACACACAGATACAAACCTAACTTCCAACCCCTTCATGTACACACAGATACAAACCTAACTTCCAACCCCTTCATGTACACACAGATACAAACCTAACTTCCAACCCCTTCAGTACACACAGATACAAACCTAACTTCCAACCCCTTCATGTACACATAGATACAAACCTAACTTCCATCCCCTTCATGTACACATGAATACAAACCTAACTTCTAACCCCTTCATGTACACACAAATACAAACCTAACCTCTAACTCCTTCCCGTACACACAAATACAAACCTAACTTCCAACCCCTTCATGTACACACAGATATAAAACCTAACTTCAAACCCCTTCATGTACACACAGATACAAACCTAACATCAAACCCCTTCATGTAAACACAGATACAAACCTAACTTCCAACCCCTTCATGTACACACAGATACAAACCTAACTTACAACCTCTTCATGTACACACAGATACAAACCTAACTTCCAACCCCTTCATGTACACACAGATACAAACCTAACTTCCAGCCCCTTTATGTACACACAGATACAAACCTAACTTCAAACCCCTTCATGTACACACAGATACAAACCTAACTTCCAACCCCTTCATGTACACACAAATACAAACCTAACTTCCAACCCCTTCATGTACACACAGATACAAACCTAACTTCCAACCCCTTCATGTACACACAGATACAAGCCTAACTTCCAACCCCTTCATGTACACACAAATACAAACCTAACTTCCAACCCCTTCATGTACACACAAATACAAACCTAACTTCCAACCCCTTCATGTACACACAGATACAAACCTAACTTCCAACCCCTTCATGTACACACAGATACAAACCTAACTTCCAACCCCTTCATGCTCATTCCTCAAAGTCCAGTAGACAGAGTAGTGACCAGAGACCCTGCAGAGTAAAATGTCATACTGTTGTTATCATTTTTCAGTGTTTCCTGACCAGTAATGACACACTTGAAATCACTGAGGAATGATTAAACAATATGTTCCCACCTCTGCATGTTTCCTCAGTTTGTGCGAGCATGTGTTGTGCATATTGGCATGATACTGTACTGTGCAGAGCAGAAAGTTAATGTGCATATGCCACAAAGATGTCTGCCATGGGCATGTATGACAGGGAGTTGAATTCTACTTAGAAAAATATCTCTTGAGATGTGTGTGCGAATACTTTGGATGATACAACAGACTTGGTATTATCTAGTTATGATCATGAGATTATCTTGGATGAAAGGCCATGATACATACACAATATCACAATATACCCTGTGAATAAAGAGCCTTAACTATGGTCACTATGGTCCAGATATGTTTCAAAAGCAGCCTGGATACTGAACGAGCTGCCTGAGGGAAGACGAGAAGTGAAAAGGCAACTGCCTGCTTGCCTTTCTCTCTCTTCTCTTTATGTATAGCAAAGATAAGGAGGGTCATTTCCTTAAGAGCAGAGAATGGTTTTCAGTGGGATTACATTGCTGTGCCTGGGATACTTGTGAGCATGCACACTGGAAATAACTAGGGCTAAAGGAATGCCCTCAGACTGTTGTATGGATAATGGCTTTCTGATGGATGCAGTCCTACAACATTAGGGTAAACAAAAGGGCGGTTGTAGCTAAGAATGGGGCTGATCATTAGTATGCATGGAGGAGTAATAAAAAGCAGCACAAGTGATGGGCCAGCGTTTTCTGGGTTCCTATTATCTAGTCGAACTTTTACCTCATATGGTCGAGACCATAAGTTCGAATTTGTAAAGATTTGGGCGCTTCAATGGAAATCTCCATAAGCAGAGGTTTCCATTTTGTTCATTGGGGTGTGATCTTGAAGATGCTATATTTAAGTAGCGGAGGGTGTGCAGGGTATAGCCCCCCATGTGGGGTGTACAGGGGGGCTTGGCCCCTTGCTTTAAACAGTTTATTTTGTTTTCTGTTGTTTTTTTTTTTTTCTTATCCATAGTCGAAGTTTTGTAACTTCGAACATAATGTGTTCAAAGTATATTTTTAAACAAGTTCAATTAATTTATATTAACGCAGTTGTATTTTGTAAAACATAATTTATTGCATCACTTCCTGTAAATGTATTTAAAACGGGAGTATGGGAGAGCTCCCGTTTTTTCTGAAGAAGTTCACGTTTTAAATTAAAGGTGAAAGAATGCGCTAAAACGCACTGTGCTTCGTGGATTCCTTATTAGTTTTCTGGTCACTGTTCGTTTGGGTTTTTTTGTCTTTTATCAAGTTTTTTTGGCTTAGTCCGTGTGTTTTTTCCGTTTATCTGTATGCATGTATGTATTTATATAAATATTGAACTGACTGCCTCCAGTTCTGACACTGAAAGCTCACTTATTCCACCCAGCCAATGATCCGCCCATGAAAACTCCACCCATTTACTGGATGATGTGAACCCTGATTCCACCCAAACTCCCTAACTCCACCCAAACTGCCTAACTCTGCCTAACTTCTCTAATTCCACCCAACCTCCAAGCATATCTCTCAACTGACAAGATTTTTGCATAATGTTCAGAATTTTGCCTCTTATTTTTGGTCTGTTCTTCATAAAATTTGTGTTTTTCAGGAAAATTAAAGACAATTGAATTCACCAAATAATAATAAATAATGTCAGTCATTTGAGTTTCCGATTTCATATCATTCAAAAATATATAATAATGGAAGTTTGTCATTCTAGCAACTTTCCAGGTTTATAGGAACAATATTTTAAATCTATCCCTATTTGTGGGCCTTTTCCCCCCATTATTTCTGGCTTTGTCCAGATTTCTTCCATTAGTAGGTTGAGAGGTATGCCTCCAAGCCATATATCTGTGACTATTGTATCCATCACCTACAGCCATTTTGCATATTGCTAGTGCTGCTGTCTACCCCTCCTGTGCAAAGGAAGATAACTGTTCTGCCCATTGAGCATTGTGAGTATGGTAATGCCTGATATTCAGTATGGCCAGCCAAAGCACTGACTGCGATATAAGAGGAGATCACCATCATTTCAAAATGCAGTATATCAGTCAAACAACATTCTCATGTTGAACTTCTTGGTGCAATCTTTAAGTACACTGTGACAATCACATAGTCTATGTAACCTCAAATCTAATATGTGCCCAGCATTACTGACAATTCACAGTAATTAAGTTCCCACCAGAAGTGCGAGATGACAACATCAAAACCTACAAATGGTAACTAAATCAAATAATCACTGTTGTGACTCCTTACACCCTGGAGCCAAAGCTACAGAATTATATCTCCTATATCCCCTTGACCTTAGAAGTGAATCCAGTCACAAAATATTTCTTCAAAGATTAAAACTTTGCTTAACTTGCATCCAGAGTTGACCTTGCACCTGACGCCCCCGCCTACTGACAACCTGTCTGTTTTAAATGCTCACCTTTATTTACTTTGTAACATAATTTTCTTTATCCACATCTTTCTAACTAAATCCAGTTCACCATTTCTTTCCATGTTTTTCTCAAATAAATAATATTTATTTATTTTCCTTTGCCTATCATATTTTTCTAACTAATACTTTGCATAATGTTTTTACTCTTTTCATCTCTTCACACAAAATAAGAATTTAACTGGAATCACAACGATATATATATATATATATATATATATATATATATATATATATATATATATATATATATATACACATATATATATATTTGAAAATAACTGGAACAACAAACTCTCCAAAATGAAAAAAAAACAACACAGGTTGCAATCTGGCTAGAATAACTCCAAAAAAGTTTAATGTGAAGCGCTTTTCGTCTTCCACCTTTGGAAGACTTCATCAGAAAAAAAAAAAAAACTTCATACACAGTTTTAAAATGAAAAAGGCGCCAAAGCAAAGCACAATAACTGAATTCAGCCACCATTCAATTAACTAATTAAATACTAAGTTAAATAATTAAATGTGTTCTGCATCAAAAACCTTTTTCTTATGTTAAAAAAGCTCATGTCAGCAAAATAAGATCATTCATTTAAAACTTCTGTTTAAAACTTTTATTTTAAAAAACAAAATGCAAAACTGTACTCTAAAATAAAGTACAGAAATACTGAATGAAAAACATAAATGTAGGAAAACGTAGTTTTAAATATATGCTTGCAGTGTAAAAGAAGAAAGGAACATAATAATAATAATAAGTATAAAATGAGTACAAATCTAACAGACTACTGCTCACAACACCAAGAGGTGACAGTGTCTGAAGCAAAAATGTCAATAACTATGGACAGGGTGTCAAATACCTAAAAGTACAAATACATACAGTAAACTATGTTCTAAGACCTTAGAGGATCTGTGTTCTAAAAATGTTGAAATTTTTTTTTAAAACAAATTTTTAGTACTAGACTATAAAAATGTGCAAAGGAACTCGATGAAAAAACAGGAATAAACTACAACAGTTTCTACCTTTTGCTAACATGAAATAAAATATTGTATGTGTTACCTCAGTAGACTTCTCAACTTCAAAATACAAGTCAAAGATCTGACCTCGTTTAAACCAGGGGGGGTGTAGGAATTCAGCCTAAGCTGCCAAACAAGCTCACGTTTCTCTAACAGTAACTGATGTGGTCCACCTTTTTCATCAACCACTACCTGATCTATCACTTTAAACAAAAAAACATGGGTAGGGTTCACGTTACAGTGCCTCGCTAGGGCATCGGTACTACTCTTCTTCCTTATATGATATGTGTGTTCATAAATCCTTTCTTTTAATTTCCTGCCAGTTTTGCCAATATAAAAAGCCGGACATGACTGACAGGAAGCCAGGTAAACCACTGATTTAGAACTACAACTGTACCGGCCTCTGGCTTTAAACATGTGTTGATTCACTGTGAAACTAGACCCTGTAGAAATGAATTTACGGTAATTACATGCCTCACATTTATATGTGCCGTCTGTTCTAGTGGGTTTCATAATCGTACTTTCCATGATACTTTTTAGATTTCTATCTTTTCTAAAAATAATAACTGGCTCGTCACCTAATTTCTCTACTAAGTCCTTCTCAGAGGTCAATAAGTGCCAATTTCTTCTAAGGATGTTGCTAATGAACTTCACTTCCAAAGTAAAAGTGGTAATAAAACTCTTCTTGTAACAAACCAAGTCTGTACCTGTTGAGCCCACGACTACTGGTGGTGAACTTGTACTGGGCACCACCACACTCAATTCTTCTTCCACATCCAAAACTAAATCTCCTTCTTTTACGGTAAGGATGGGGTTAAAAATACTTGACAGTCTCTTACTACAAACCTCTCTTACCACCTCATCAACTAATGACTCTGGGTAACCACGACTCATAAACATGTGCTTCAACAAGATACATTCATCGTCAAATGACATATCTTCAGATGTCATTCGAGCTGCTCTTACCAACTGTCCCTTTAGGACAGATTTCTTTTGATGGAACGGGCGACAACTGGAAAAGTGCAACAACATGTTGGAATACATAGGCTTCCAGAAAATTTTAGCTAAATAGCCTTTATGCACAGTGTCCCTTACCAATTTCACATCTAAATAACTGATAGTGTCCTCTTTGTATGTGTGTGTGAATCTTAAGAAAGTGCTGTTGTTTAATGCCTCCACAAAGCTACATGCGTCTTCTGCACTCCCTTGAAACATGATGAAAATATCATCCAAAAACCTATTGTAAAGCTTTACTTTCTTATGGATGTCTTTACTAAATATGTGTTCATGTTCCCACTGTGCTAGAATTAAATTAGCATAACTTGCCCCACATGGGGAACCCATCGCTACTCCTACCACTTGCTTGTAGATGTTGCCATTGAAACTGACATAGTTGTTGTTAAAAATCACATCCAATAATTCTTGAATCAAACGTATTTCATCAGTCTCCGCACCATAAAAAATAAGCACTATCACTTAATATAGTTTCTTAGTGATATATTCTAACCCTATGTCATGTGGGATAGAGAAATAAAGGTCCACCATATCTATTGTTAAGAAAAAAATGTTGGCATGGAATTTAAATTTTTCTAAATTTTTCAAGAAAGCCCAAGAGTCTTTGCATATCTGTTCCTCCCTCACTACATATTTCTTTAATAAGTCATCCACAAACTAGAGCATGCATATGTAATAGAAGACCTTGCATTCACCAAAGCCCTCATGGGAGGGTTTTCAATGTTTTTGTGTAGTTTAGGTAAACCAAACAAATTAGGTGTTCTTGGCTTCAAAATCACAAGGTAATTATGAACGTCAACACTGATCAACCCTTCTATCAACAAATCCCTAAGGAAGGAAAAGATTTTTTTATAAACAATGTTCATTTCATTAAGGCTGGACCTCACATAGATCTTACTATCTAACACGTCAAACATTCTGTTGTCATAGTCATCATTATCCATGATCACCAAACCTTCACCTTTGTCCGGTTTCAAAAACCGGACCCACAAAGCTCTGACCAATCTCAAAGCTTCAGCTTCATCCTAAGTTATGTTCTTAATAACATTTTTTTCTAGCAGTCATACATAAAGACCTCAAATTGGACTCACACATGTGCTCAAACAAAGATAGAGTGGGGCACATGGGTGGGCTGTACGTACTAGCCACTGTTAAAGGGTCGTTGATGTAACCCATACCTCCAAAAATTACAGACAAGTTCAATTTTCAGATATATAATTTCAAATCAATCAAAACGCCTGGTAAATCAAAATGTTCCTTGGGTATGAAAGTCAAACCCTTACTGAAAAGTTCACACAACTCCTGGCAAATGGTGTAACTTGAGAAATTGTACACCTTGAAGTCACCACTACCATTCAACAAAATGACAGGTGCATTAGTTATCTGCTGTACTTGTGATTCTCCTTCATGCCCCTCGTGTTGTATCTCCGTGGGTGGTTCTGGCACCTGCTGGAAAAAGAATCATTCATTTCGTTACTGTTGTAGTGGTTGTTGCCAACCGCATTGGTAACAGGATGCTTGTCAGTAATGTTCTCCCGCCAGCTGCCCTCAAACAGATCTAGATCACTGACTCCTGGTCCTACCCTCACGGGTACCTCAGGATCGTTCCCATTGACTGTGTTCACAACATTTATACTTTGTGCGAGGGCATGACCAAAAATACCCTTACCTTGAGAGGGTGGTGGTTTTGGGTATGCAACCCCATTCTTATAGTCACTGATGTCCCTTCTCAGTTTCTTGAGTTTCACTTCCGTGTTCTTGATCAATTGTTGGTCAATAGAAGAAAACACCCTTTTATAATCATAATGGTACCGTATGAACTCAGGGTGTGTTTTAATGTCATTATTTAAAACTGTGACTTCGTTAGTTAAAGCCTCAATAGAAATAGAATACTGTTTGCACATCATGTCCATCAATTCAGTACCATGCTTGTCAAACAACATTAAAAGTTCATTGTAAAACACTGTTCCTGCCTCTAACCCCAAAAGGTATTGCCAGGATCGTAAACCTTTCGGTACTACACCCTGTTTCTTACACTCTCCAAAATAATTTACTTCCAATTGCAACTTTTTTAGTTTTAACATTTTCCAATCAATCTCTTTTAACTTAAGAGATAAAGACTCACCTCCTCCAGCCGAGCATTCACTAATAACATCTTTGCAGTTAAATCCAAAAGCCGGTTGTGTTTTTAACCATTATGCAACATTAGGGAGCCCTTTAAGCTCTGAGGAGGACTCAGTTGTTGAGTTTAAATGGATAGGGCCTTCGCCACTGCCTCTGTTTACAGGCGAGCTGTGTTTGATAGCAAAATTCATTCCATCAGTTCCAACTTTGTTAAAGGCACTGTTAGCTAAAGCCAAACACTCAGATGTTTGCTTTCCTGTAACAGAACATGCTGTGACCTTCGGTCTTACTGCAGCACTAGGTTGCGATAAACTGTCCACTCTCGTGGATAAATTCTCAGTCTTTTCATTCATTAACTGTAACAGTTGTGTGAGGTTAGTTGTTTCACTCACACCAGAACCAGGTAGCAATGATGGCTGAGAAGTAAGCTCAACAGAGGAATCCAAACCATTGTCGGTAGCCAAGAAATACAAATGCTTGAAAATAACTGGAACAACAAACTCTCCAAAATGAAAAAAAACAACACAGGCTCCGATCTGGCTAGAATAACTCCAAAAAAGTTTAATGTGAAGCGCTTTTCGTCTTCCACCTTTGGAAGACTTCATCAGACAAAAGAAAAAAACTTCATACACAGTTTTTAAATGAAAAAGGCGCCAAAGCGAAGCACAG